>NC_070634.1:5648149-5665649 GCF_947347685.1 Pleuronectes platessa | reverse complement strand
TTTTTTTTATTGAAACAATTAAGTCAGCAGTGTTCAGTATACCTCACAGTACAGCACACAAGTAAAATCATTTGTCTTTAGTTAGTTGTATTGGAGACTCTAAATTGACTGTAGGTGTGAATGGTTGTCTCTTTATGTCGGCCCTGTGCTACGCTGGAGACCTGTCCAGGTTGTACCCTGTCTCTCGTCCAATGTCAGCTGATAGATATTGGATGGATGTCTTATATTTGTCATGTTCAACATTTAATTAATACCTCTCTTTTTCAGGAGTAGAAACATGATATACATTTTTTGTCCAAATAGTCAAATTATACTATTATACATCAAATCAAATCAATATTTGATCTTCTTCTTTCTCATCTACTGTGTTGCTGCACCGTTCCTGAAAGTAGGGGGAGAGCGGGGTAATGTGGGACATTGGGTGATGTGAAACACCCCCTGTATCTAGGCAACGGAACACATTTGTGGTCATGTGACCATTATGTTTTCAAGCCCCCCCCCCATTCCCCCCTTGCCATGAAGAAGAAGTTGGTGCTGGTGCTGGTGCTGTTGAAAGTATGTTTTTTCACAAAAATGTGTTTTTTGCATGTAAAAGTAAATTGTCTTGCTTTGAACTTAATCAACTGTTGTGTCAAAACAAATTGATTCAGGTAGAAAAATGATATCATACATGTTTGTGAACTTCCAACATATAAAACCATGTGATTAATGCTAGCTGAAGATTAGCTGGAATTGATAAGAGATGTTGTTTTTCTAAAATTGTGGCTTTGTTGGGCGGGGTAAAGTGGGACAAATGCTGTGGGCTAAAGTGGGACAGTGTCTCACTTTACCCCACCATGAAGCACAAGTTAAGTTTAGTCTTAAACATATTTTAGTGTTATATTACATTATATATGTTTTATTTGTAATGTCATAAACATTGTAGAAAAGCCATCATGCCAAGAAACTACACCAGGAAGACAACCTGGGGCCAAACACCCCTCGCAGAGATGGAGAGTGCAGCCGCTGAGGTCATGCAAGGAAAGAAGTCCTTAAGAAAAGCTGGAAGGGATAGAAATATTGATAAGACAACCCTCAAAAGATTCATAAAGAAAAAAGAGAAAGGGAAAGTAAAATCAGTAGCCTGGGGTGCAGTAGCTGAGGTAAAGAGAATATTCACAGATGAGATGGAGGAGGAGCCAAACACTTGAAACAACTAGCTGACCAGTTCCATGGCCTTGCTCCAGTTAAGTGCCGTGAACTGGCATTTGAATACGCAGAGAAAAAACAATATCCCTGTCCCTGCCAATTGGACAGAGAAACAATGTGCAGGTAAGCTAGGGTGTGCAAGAGATCACATGAATCATAATAATCATAAATATGCTTAATTGACCAATCCCCATGATTCTGTTACTAGTCTGAAATTAGTGGTTGTCAATCTAGCTGTCGGGATTTTAACTATGGTAGTTTTAAAGTGGAAAAAGTAAGTGGTCGGGGTAAAGTGGGACACAAGACCACTTTTTTTAAAACAATCATATTTTCACTGCCCTTTGTCCTGAAGACATTCTGATCATTTCCATTGCTAGAAAACATCCTGAATTAATGGGAAATGTGTACATTTTACTGATATATCAGTTTAGCTTGCCTAGAGGGGAGCAAATGTAAAAAATGTCCCACATTACCCCACTCTCCCCTACTGCAATACTCGGTCGGTGTGGAGGGAGTAAGCCCTTAGTCCATCTATAAAAAAAAGAAAGGATGAAAGCAAGGAAGAGGGGTTGATATGTAGCAAAGGGCGAGGATCCGTCCCAAACCCAGGACTCAGCCTTGATTTGTGGAACGCACTCGACCAGGTAATCTGTGTGTTTCACTGACAACAATCTTTACATAGCATTAACCTGAAATTTCAGGTCTACTCAAATCAAAAAAAGTACGGACAGTTTGCTCAGGTGTTATAATCCTGATCATAAAATTATATCATCAGTTTCATAATTAAAACAATTTGCAGTTTGAAAGACATTGTATGAAACTAAATTCTGCGCCGACATACAATCCAACAGACCTGCATTCAAAGCAACAGAAGCGACTAATTGCATTAGTCATCTTATGTTGTGTTGTTTCCTCAAGAATAAACCACTGTGTCACTGTGTAGGACGCCGAGGATTGTTGTGGAATCCGTAGTGTCAGCAGTCCTGAAGGTCACGCTGATAAGACCTAGGATTTCCAACTCAGATTGCATTGTGCTGTGACCTTGAGGCCCCCTGAAGTCGATCAAAGCAGCAGAACGGCTGCTCCACCACAGGACAGCCAAGTTCAGAGGGATGTGGAATAACTGAGGATCAGTGCTTAGCCTGGGACCTGGTGAGGCAGGGCCCACCAACAGACTAGAATGGTTCAAGTCAGAAAAACACAAACAACAAAACAAAAAAATTTTACTAATGTATTTATTACCGTTTAGTACTTATTTTTTATTCTATTTTATATTCTATCCATGTTTATTTAAAATAAATGTATAAATGCTTCACCACTCTCCACGACAGCTGAGCAAACACCTGCTGATGAATGCTATAAGGTCTGGGAGAGATCTAGAAAGGGCTAAACTTTTTCTAGAGATCAATAATGAAAAGCATCAAGCTGAACTTTTCTTCAGTAGTTTTTTTTTAGCAGCAGTACTAAAACTATTTTTGAATAATGTATAAAGCTGCACAATTTAAAACATCATTTATAACACAAAATAAGGATTTGTTCATGTGTTTGTTCATAGATACAGATACATTAAGAAACACAATGTGGCATGTTAATGTCAAAGTGTGCGCTTTTTGGATTCAAAACTACTTGGACACTTTGTAGCAGTTGTTTTTGTGTTTAGGTTGTAGTTCATGCACAAAGACATTCCTTAATATCTCATGGGTGAGACTGATGAACCTGGAGAACAAAAACCGTTCAAATAATTCCCCTCATGACTCTATAAGCTCTTCCACAGTTCAATGTTGGAACCATATCTCTCCTCTAAAATGAAGTGTTTACGTATTAAGGTTTGGCGACTCAGTAGATTAGCTCTTAATAATTATGAAAATTGTTGTATTTTAACACCGTTTCCTCATAAGCGGTTAGCAATGGTGGTTTAAAGTAGCCTATTCCTGGTGGTTCAGTATGGTGGTTTATAGTATTCTTAGTGTTCTTCCTCTCAGCGTGTGTGTTTGAATCTTACAGTAGTTACTCTACTGTGTCCAGGGAAGGCCTCTGTCACTGGCTCACATATCAGATCCTGATGCACCATAAAGTGTAAGATGCGAAGATCCACTTGGGGGAAAAGAGGCAATTATTGACTTGCTGGAATCTGAGCATGCAGCTGTGACTTTTATACCGGGAGGTAAAAGGACATTTTGATTGTGAGATTATCGACACAAAGAGCACTTCAAATACAGTTTGTTAAGATGCTCGGAAATGTTTGAAACAACAGAACTGGGACTACAAATATACCAAGGCACCATTTTGTTAAAACATGCTTTTTACTGTCACATACAAAAATGAAGAATAAAATAAAATGTTTTCTGTGATATTGTACTGTATGTAGGGTGTCATGCTTCCATCTGGGTGTATAGAGTAAAACCAATTACAACAAACTCCAAAATGACTGACTGATGTGTGACTGGCATAGGAACTCATAATCCCTTTGAATTACATTGATGTTGGATGGTTTGCCGATCGGTTGATGACCAGAAGTGACGCAAGGTAAATCAGAGCTGAGCTGACGCAGTTCTCTTCATCACCGGAGTGGTGGTCTCCTCTGCCATAACCTACTCTTCTGGTCAGTGACAAATGTGGTGATTCAGAATGGTCCAATCACTTACAAAATGTATTGAAGGCTGGGCCACACATGTACCAAACACCACAGGAGAATTTCCATAACCGCAATCTTTACCCAACTTTTACATTTCCCTAGTTGTCATATTTATTTAGGGCGTTTGGTGGAATAGTTCAACATCAGGATTGCTTGTAAAGCAGCAGTTATTTTCCCAATCATCATTACAACAATGTAATACGACTTTAGCCTTTGCTAAGAAAACAGTTGTGTGCATCACTCATTTTACAGGACTATTTTGTACGGCGATTGAGCTTTTTTTGGTTGTGCATTGGATATTAAATTGTATGCCTTAATTACTTAAGTGGCTCATTTAGAAACTGTAGATGGAAACACTATGACTGCCATTTGTCCTGCAAGTTCAGGCTGGACATGAAAGACTATTACTTCATTCATAGATGAACGTTTTTCATTTGGAGTAACCTTGCTGTTTAAAGCACCTTGATTCTTGTCCTTGAAGATTATATAGGTTATTATCATCAAATATACATTTATTTTCTGCCTTTGATAGATTGTTTTGTGAAACTACTGTACAGTGCAACACACTTCTCCTGTATGTCAAAAGGAGCCTTGATCTGTCATCCAAAAGTGACATTTAGTAATGGCTATCAGGCAGTGCCAACAAAATAAATAACACACAACATGACACCTCAGAGAAAGGCCAAATTGTTAACGCCTCACACTTTTTCAATCCTATTGTAAAGCTCATCCTCTCAAAGCTCTTCAAACTCTGAAACCTTGTCCGACTTTTGTGACCTGTTTGCGCCGCGCTGCTTTTATCCTTCGCAACCTGTAAGACACCTTTAAAAGAATGTAATTTCATAATCATTTGGAACTTGGTGACTCTCTGAAACCTCTCCCTATGCACGCTCATGATGATGTGCAACATTTTGTCCTCCATCTTTTCATCGGAAACCACCTCACACTTTAAAAGGTCTATAACTTCTGCAAATTTACGTTGTTTGTAGACCTTTTCCAACCCTGAATGTCCAACCTCGCCAAGGTCTATTCATCTTCTGGCGCTCCTCTGCACTCCCTTTACTTCTACACCTCGTTTGATGAAAGTATGATGGGGTTAACATACATACATACCTGCAAGTACAAATGAAAAGACTCAAATCACTTGTGTTTGTTTTTGTTGTAGCTTAAATAGATGATGAATTTTGGAAAAGGCGAATAAGTGGAGAACTAAGTGAAGCAAAAATCAATTACTATTTTTCAGCATTGCACGCTTTGTTACAATTAAAATCTACAAAAGAAATTCAATGGGGAGATCAATGCAAAGCCCTCAACCTACTACTGAGACTTGTGGACATAATAGCTTTTCTTTACTTTTTTATCTTCAAGTGTTAAACATTTGAAAGAAATACCTTTCAAGTAATGTCTCGACATAACATCCTCTGGATTCTACATTTGTGCTTCTTTTATACATACATGTTTTATCCTAGAGACACATTTCTTTATCTGAAGCTTGTGAATAGCAATCGACCAAGTCCCACTTAACTATTAAAACTCAACATTTTGAAGGAACTAAACAAATAATAATAATAAATATAATACAAAAAAAAAAAGATAACACAGGTCATCCTTTAGTGAAAATGAATGCAAAATGTTGCTCTTCATTCATCTTTACATCTGTGCCATGAGGTTGAGATTTATTGAATGAGTGAAATGTCTCAAAAACTACTGCAATGATTATTTGTTCTGATGTTCACGTTCCTCTAAGGCCGGAGATATTCAGTACTTGCTGTCAACTACGCGTACGTGTGCGATTAATGGCTTCCTTGTGTACCCTGCGTCTTTTTGGAGCGTTGGTTGAGAACGTCCTCAGATGCAATATGCACCTGACCGGTAGGGGCAGTGTAGCGGTAGTATAAGGGAATGTGTGGTGAATCATCAGCAGGCTAATCCGGCGGAGCAAATCGTCCAACGTCCTGGCGGGCATTTGAAAATACTGGTTGTGTTTTCATCATCCAATTCTCGCATTGGCAGAAAAACAGAAACCTACTCGCCATTTTCACGTCGTGCTTGATTTAAGGTCCTTCCAGACCATCTAGATAGAACCTCCTCGAGTGTCGCCATTTTTAATGTCTGTCATTTTAGGTAGATCTTATAACGCTGAGTTAACTGTTCTGTCGGTTTGGTTTTGATTAGTTATTTGATACTATGAAAACAGGGTGAAACAATCTGATTGACAGCTGACGTTGACTCTCAATTGCTTGAGTATATATATTTGTGGGTTGTTGATGCCGTGACTCCGTCCGCTGAGCGCCACAGCATCTGGCTCCAATGGGTAAGATGGCTGCATTGGTATCTGGGATATCAGATATTTTGGCTTAATTTTTTGAATAGTGGGACGAAGTGGCGACGAAATACCTAGTATGGTGAATACATGAAACATCTTGCACCTGGTTAACATTAGCATTTTTGTATTTTCATTGTGTTGCTGCCATTGCCATGTAGCTCAAAAAGCCACGGTCCCCACATGCAACCTTTGAAATCCAGTTGCATGGCTTCAGAGTCTCTGTTATTTATCGCTCAGCGTGGACAAAAAGTCATATTTGAACTCCGGCCATTCTGTCAGAATTTCAGTGATGGAAGAAAAAAACATGTGGCAGTCCCCATGACTAGCTGAGGGACAGGGGCCACTGAGGAATCGCGCCACCTGTTGGAGGACAATGAGTCTTTCACATAAAGTGAGACAGACATCCCCGCACTCCCCCTTCATTTTGTCAAGGCGTAACCTTTTCCCCCTTCAAAATTCAGCAACTCTTTCCAATTGAGTTGTTGTTGCTGCCATTGCTATTGGCTTTCAATAAGGCACAGGGTTATCAAAGAGTGAAGGAGAAATTGCCTTGGCTCTGCCGTAGCCCTGATTGCACTATCAGAGCCGTCAGGGAGGCTCTTTATAAAGGGAGGGCACGAGGGAGAGCGAGGTGGCGGCTGGCGTTGCCCCCCTGATAAATCAGCGTGTGCTGGCAGCCACTGCTTAGTGCAGCCAGGCAGCACCAGAGTGCCGCAGTTCAGGGTCGGTACTTGGCAAGCCCCCCTCTCGAACAGGGCTGTCTGCACCCGACCGCAGACCTCGCTGCTCCCCAGGCTGATTCTCCACCGCTGCCCTTGTCAAGGTTTGTTTGTTTATCCCTGATCCCCCTCTACCCTCACCATACCACATTGTTTCCCACCATGCCAAATTATTCTCCCCTTTTTCTAACTTATTCTGCATATTTCCCAACTTCATTTATTAAATTAGAAAACTGTGCTGTTGTTTTTAAATGGAAACATGCTTCCATTTTCGATGATAATTCGTTTTCTGCTGCATGCAGCTGTTTATAGAGAAAGACACAGTAGCCTAAAAAATAAGTTCATGTCTTTTGTTTCTAGACTTTCTTTACGAAGTGTTGGGGTTTTGATCAGTTCTTTCAGTGAAAAGGAGGTTTTCTTTTCAGTTCAACCAAGTCTGTTTTTAAGAGACAAATAAAGACATTTTCCTACAGCTGACACATTTTTGATCAAGGGGATTAAACATTTGTTTAACGTACATATTGAGATTGTATTCTGACCTTAAATCTGAAAAAAATCCTACCATCTGGGGAGGAAATTATGCCACCGTTAACATTTCCCATAAATTTGTACTCTTCATCTCCAATTGGATGCTGGAGTTTATTACCCCCAATAAAAATCTTGATTTGTTGGGCTCTCAAGTGTTTGCTTGATAAGGTTGGAGCACAGTCATCACTTCCAGTGAACCGACAAGTCTACACCTTCCTCCCGCTTGTCATCCACATCCATTTCCATACAGTCTTCCAAAGAAACTCTGATCCTGGTCATTTAAACTCATGAAATTAAATGAAAATGAAAGGATCGTAGCACTTGGGGAGGGAGAATGGGGGGGAATTATTTAATCAATCTGGCCTCCTCCACTCCAGGTGCTGTGGGTTAATGCAGATGCTCGTTGCTGCAGCTTTGAGATTGCCATAAGTGTTCAATTACACATACTTAAAAAGGTGCTGGTGAGGCCACACATTTCCCCCTGTTCAGTTCAGGTCCTGATTAATTTCAGATTTATACGTGGTTTGCTTCAACCCTTCTAATTTCTGCTGCCTCTAGGAATCAGTTTGGACCTCCTCAACTTTTCTAATTAGATGGACATGAATATAGTGGTACATATCATTAACAGTGTATCGATGTACACGAAGCGCTGGGACCGCAAAGGCACCTGGAGACAAACTGAGCTGCACTATTTTGACTATCAGGAGGCCGTGGTCTTTAACTTGTATCAAATTAAATCATGTAAAAATATGCATTGGTTCATATAACTTGATCATCAATGCCAATCTTAATGTAACTGATAGCTGATAGTGCAGGATTCCCATTAGCAAGAAGTTTAAAGATTCAATTTTTTACACCTTGAGATTTGTACATGGACGTTGGAATGAGACTGGAGTTGTCCTCACGTTTGTGTAAGGAAAGTATTTCATGACATTTTATATGTTTAGAAATAAGTTGAAACCCTTTTTCCGACCAGTGCCCAAGTGTCTAAGTCCTGGCACTAAGGTGTTCAGTCTTGCAACCAGTAGCACAGATTCCTTGTAGATGTTACTTTTAGCGTACTTCTGACTTGGCAGGTGCAGTCTGGTGGTGTAAGTCTGCCTTTGGCCACGTGTCTCGAGTGTCATTCTCCTCCGCTTTCACTTCAAGCCTGTTGCTGTTTCCATAATTTACACCATGAAACAGCGACAACCTCTGAGTCTTGACCTACTCTGAAGTTTTGACAAAGACCCAGTTTGTGCACTCACACGGTCGACGTACATCTTTCACTCTTTTGCTATCCATTTTAATGACAGTGCTCACCTCCTCATGTGCAAATGTTCCACCAAAAACCCCAAACCCCAGACCCCAGACCTCTTTCTGGGTTTAGCACCACCCAGGTGAATGTATTTGGTCTTATGAAACACAAACAGCAGCGTATTTTTTGTCACCTGTAGGCGAATGATAATATGTGCAGAGGGTTTGGGATGTCACACTAATTACACTTTGTCTTGAATCATCGGATGGAATAACTAACATACAGAGTCATGGAGAAAAGTACACAGTGCTGAAATCATAGATGGGACTAGGCAACATGTAATGTGTGACCCTTAAGATGGTGAGCTTCCTGCGTGGCCGTTGTCCTTGAAGTGATATCGATCATTATTTTCTAGTCCAAGGCAACTCGCATATCGCACTAATACGATAATGTGTTGTCAGTCTGAACCAATTTGTATTCAAACATCATTACATTCTTGACCAAAAAGTACAGGAGTTATAACAAACACCAACATTAGGATGGTGCATACGTCCACCAAGGGCAAATCCCCCTATGAAATCACATCGAAATCAATTAGATCCAGATTTATATTTGGATACGCACCAAATCACATCCCCTCATGAACATCCCTCCCCTAAACATGCTTTAATTTTTTTCATCTAGCTCCACAAATTATTGTCTGAGAAATCAACGGAAATGTTGAACAATGCCCTATCTCAAAGTGTTTATGAAAGTGAAGAAAGTATAGAAGAAAAATCAAAAAACAAACAAACGAACAGGGATGAAAACTTAACCTCCTTGGCCGAGTTAAACATGGATTTCTCAACCATTTATTTTAATCTAAGTTAACATTAAAACTTATATGAATACATGTGTGTAAGTTTTTAAGTGGCCCATCAGTTAAGTAAAATTGCTTTTCTAAGAATTATTGTTCTTGAATAAAAAAACTATTCTTTCTTAGCAGGAACATGTACTGTGCAATATTTGATCGGCACCAAGCTGAGAACACTCAATTGTCAAATCACTGTCAACAAGTGAGCCTGATCATTGCTAAAAGATCCAGTCTGTACACCAGAGGCCTTGTTTCCCTCTGGCTCCACAGACGAGCCCCTCGGCCTGGCCTCCTCCTCCTCTCCTGCCTCCCCCTCCTCCTCCCGGGCCGGGAAGCAGGGGGACGCGTGGGGCCTTTTGTCTGAGCAGTGTGGGGGGCCGCAGATGTCGTTCCCCAGAGACACAGCGGAGGTTAATGATCTCGCAGCCTCTGCTAAAATAAATAAATCATTTCCAGTCAGGAGTCTGCATAAATCTTCACTCAAATGGCGATTTGCTGGAGCAAGCACCACCAGTTGCTAATGACTGTGTTTTTTTTTCTCCTCTTCCTTGATTGCCCGAGGGGATAGGCTGTGACACAGATGAGTTCGCTCCCTCACTCTCTCTATTCCCCTTCCCTCCCACCACCCCTCTCTCTCTCTTTCTCTCTCTCTCGCACAGACAAACACTTGCACACACACATCCACACTTTTTTGTGGCTATTCTAATTCACAGTGTGTTTTGTCAGGGGACATTAGCTGGCTGTCAGGCGTCTGCTTTGGATAGGGGGAGCATTTGTAGTGACAGTGGTAGTAGTTTCTTGTTTCAGCTCATAGTAAGAGATTCCAGTGTGTCTGTGTGCGTGTGTGTGTGTGTTTATTGCACAACACTTACACACACCTCACTCAATCTCTTTCTTGTGCCCTGCATCAGCATATGCTTCCCTCAAGTCCGAATATGCAAAGAAGACAATTTAAATATAAACTACTTTTCAAATTGTTATTATTATTTATTATGTTTTATTGTGGTGCCACGCTACCCTGGATTTAACATGATGATTAACTGCTGCTGGTGTTTTGCAGGGGTATCACATCTAGTAGAGCAACATCAATTATCTGAGCCTCATATGTTTCTAATCTGAGCGCTGGAGTGAACAGGTACAATCAATGGGGCGTTTTGCATCATGAAGTTGGCCTTCACATTTTTATAAAAAATCTTTTTTAAATGCAGTATGGCAATAACTACTCGATCTATTGTTGATATTTATATAAATTAATCCAAAACTATTTTGAGCTGTGGAGTGACAGACAATTAATTGTCCCCGTTTTTGATAATTGATTAATTTAAATTTTATAAAAAAAAATATTTAAGTAAACGCCAAGCATTTGTGGTCGCAGTGTCCTCTACAAATCTGCTTAATTTTTTTTTTAATTGAATATCTTTGGGATTAAGTTTGTTGTCTGGACAAAACAATTACGGTAGCTTGGACTATATTTTTCTTTCTTTAATATAAGAAATAATCGGTTAACCCCCCCCCCCCCCCACACACACACACACACACAAAAAATCATTGGCTGCAGCCGAGTTTTATCTAACTGAGCATCTGACATTTTTTCATCAAGCTCTGGCTTATAAGGCCCCTGAAATTGACAAATGCTCTAACGTAACATTTTCATGTAGCAGCCTGAACATACTTGCTTTCATGTAGAGCCCCACACCATCTCTGAAATGACACGGCCATTAATGTTATATGTGTTCTGACAGAATGACTGCCAGGTTGAAGTACACTAACGACAGTGTAATGGCACTGGAGTTGCTTGTGTCACTAATTAGAGAACAGTCACTACTTGTGTGGCTTTAGCTGTTAGCCGCTTAAGTAGTGTCATCAATAGACATGGCTCAGTAATCAATGAACCCATTCACACCTAATTAAGTGAGTCACACTCAAGTGGTAAAAATCACATGAGTGATTTATCTTCATAAAAGCCATTAAAACTAAATCATATTTTTTTAAATCAACTCACTAGATAGAACAGTGTCCTGTATTTAAGTGAAGACCTGCTAATGAAAGCCAGTTATGTTAAACATGTGTCCTGGTGTTGACACCTATAATCAGGACATTCATTTAGTAAAATCTTCCCATTTCTGGCTCTAGTACATCAGAGTAGTGTTGCCCGGTAAATGCTGAGGGTGAATGGTGCACTACCTCGACAACATAACTGCATGTATGGATCTTTATTTCAAGGTGAAAAAGAAGTCACACAACACACTCACAAATTACAGATCAAATCGCAACCGTATTGACTGGTGAGGTTTGAAAAAAGCAACCACAAAGTAAATAAATAAAGTCATTACCAGAGCTCAGAACAGAGGCACCCGATTTTCTCTTTTATCCTGCAGCAACAAAAAGAAGAAGAAGACAGAGGAGGAAGAAATAACAAAAAAAGGGAGAGAAAGAATTGCACAGAGGCTTTTCTTTTCTTTAAAATGCTGCATTAGGTCTTTTCCTGCAGTCAGTTTTCATAGTTCAAAGCTGGCAGTTCAATAAATAGCTGGAACTGGCACATCTCTGTTCTTGCAAAAAGAAATCAATGTTAATCCTATTACCGGCAGTTATCACCTAGCCCAGAAACGGTGGCAAGTAAGAAAAAAAAAAAAAGAAGAAAAAAACTGAGATGTCAAAGCGGGAAGGGGAGAGAGAGCGAGAGAAAGGGAGAGAGAGAGCGAGTCACCCTTCATTCACTTTCAAACACAGTTTTGATAATTTACTTCTGTAGAAGAAGAAGAAGGAAGGTGGGGGGAGGTGGGAGGAGGGGTGTGAGCTTCAGTTACTAGGAAATATGTGTGTGTGTGTGTGTGTGTGTGTGTGTGTGTGTGTTTATATGTGTGTGTGTGCGTGTGCGTGTGCTTGTATGCCTGTGGAGAGGGGGGGGTCCAGGTCTACTGATGTATTCGCACATAATGCTTGGATCAGACCCTGCTGCTGTAAGCAAGATGTTTGAGGCACAAAACATCATTTTTGAAAAATGTTCACAGCGCTTAGCAATCCTCTTCCTGGAGCGCCCTGACATCTGGCCTTTCTCCTTCTCCCCTTCTCCCACTTCCACTCCATCCTCTTTGCTTCTCAGTTGGTTTTGGGCGAATCGAAGGCTGGTACTGTGGCTAAGTGAAAGAAAATGATCACCACGCTAACTGTGTGGGTGCTTTACGTCTCTTGGAAAGTAGTTTTTAAGATACAAACGTTTAGTCCAGTTGCGGATAAAAAATGACCCTGCATTGTCATTATTTGGGCTCTTTTATCCTAAATAATGAATTAATGAATTGATTAATGAGGAATGATCCTCCAGTCAGTTGATTTATGACCAACAGTCCAAAACTGTTTGTGATAACATAAAACAGAAAAAGGCAGGAAACATTGGTATTTGTGAGTGATTATGAATGATAATAAAGCCAGTTGTTTGTTGTTGATTGATGTATTGATTATGTATCACATAGATCAGTTCCTATTTAAGATGAAAACGAACCAGAGAGGAATAGTCTTATAGTGGACATGGTTAATCAACCAAATAAGTAGGTAATCTAATATATAATAAACATATTTATATATAATAATAAATCTGGATAACTGACAAATCATATCTGTAAAGGAGGAGTTTTTACATTGTTTGATCCAAACAAAACATGACTTGTCACCAGGGGCTCTAATAATGATGAATCCATAATGAAAATAATCAGTTGGGGACCTGACTGACATGTTAGATAAAATAGGTGATGACAAATTCAGGGGAGAATAACGATTACTCATTTCCTCTATGCTTTCCTCTAACAGAACAAGATATTTCAAGCCGTCTCTTGTTGCCATCCATAGACCTTTAGAGGAACCAGTATTAGACTTAAAAAAAAAGAAAGAATAATAGGTCAATATATTCATCCATTGATATTATTAGAAAATAATAATTTCAGTCATTTTATAATCATAATTTTGACAGAGAATTTTTTTTCTTCTAAATTTTAACCTTACTCCCCCTCTAACTGAATATCAGTGCCACAAAAGATGTGGATTGCACTTCACTGCAGTGTTCTATAACTGTACACACTCAGTGCAAATAAAACTCTCACAAAACAAAACACGTTGCCATTAAAAATCGCATTTCTCCAATGAACACACCAAAACCCTAGATTAGGCCTAATCACTGTCACCAGGAAGCAGAATCTGGTCCTCTCACTGGCGGATTAAGTCTTCTGTTGTTGTTGTCGTTATTGTTATTGCTGAGAAATAATTACAGCTGAATCTCATCAAAGCCAATTCAACTCTTGGCAGGACTCTGCTCTGTGTTTTCTCTCTCTCTCTCTCTCTCTCTCTCTCTCTCTCTCTCTCTCTCTCTCTCTCTCTCTCTCTCTCTCTCTCTCTCTCCTCTCTCTCTTTTTTCTCGTTCTTTCTTTCTTTCAGAGAGGAACCTGAGTTTCCCCTGCATGAAAATGAAGATTAAAGTAGTTAAGTACTCACAGTGAACTGAGGGGAAACTGAAGCGATGTCGACGGGCTGGGGGGGGGGGGAGTCTCACTGCTTTCAAACACTCTTGTTCCAAAGAATGACAGCATGCATCTTGCTGACATAGGGTTTCACCTTGACTTCACTGAGTTTGTGTGAATTTTTTCCTGTGCCGCGTGACAGCAGGTGACCCCATTCCAGCCTCTATATTCTTATAATAAATTAGATGGCGATGCAGGGGCTTTAACATGTAAAATAGTGGTGACATGCTAAATAATGAGGCAGGCCAAAATTATGTAGTGCTGGTGCGCAGGCTCTGGGGTATTCCCAGGCCCCGGACTACAGCCTGGGCCTGGGCTGCTCTGAGGGAGCAGAGGGGTGTGAGTGGGGGGGAAACACTGAATATGAAAATGGAATTAATGTAGCAACGCCCAAAGGTAGATTAGACTGTGGCGACCCTTTTGGCCATGCTTTGCTCTGTTTTGGACCAACAACAAAAGGACAAACGTTTTTATTCATCATGGAAATTGGGTTTTTTATTACTCCCTGGTGGAATTTCAGATGTATTATGCCGTTCTCTTTTTCTTCCATGCTGTGGCTCGTTGCAATACAGCGCACTGAGGTGTAATGTCTCGATCATCTCGCTCATGTTTGGGCAGTTCATAGTGCGGTTTTGGGAATGATGCACACCCAGGAGTGAGTAATGATTGCGATAAAGATGCCGAGCGGTGTGAGCGGCGTGAATTCTTGGCCGAATGTAATCATCTCACAATGACTTAGTCACTTTGGGAACAGCAGCTCTTCCACTATTATCATTGTTACCTTTGAATACTGTGTATATTTGGTGTTAGAGTGCCGCGCAACCTTGAGGCTCCATAGTAAACGCCACTGTTTTATTGCCATTGTCGCAGCAGGAGACAGATTTACCAGGTTTAATACAGGAGATTTTAGTTTGCTACAAACATGCTTGTAAACCAGCTTTACAACCCCCCTCCCCGGCTTTTTGTCCAGAGGGGGTTTAACTGATGAACATTGCCTGTCCTTCAGGTGACACACACAGTGCAATCCAAACACGTATCACACTTTATTGCCTCCCCTCAGTAAATTCAAGAGTGACTGATGATTTGTTAGCTCATTAGACAAATTAAGCAATGTCATTTCTCTTGGTTTCTCAAACGCTGGAATTCTCTGAAAAGTGTCTGTACGATAAAACCGGCGATGCTTTGGGATTTGTCACCGGATGAAAAACGATCTCATCCGCTGTGTTTTCTTTTCACTCTTGGCTCCGGCTTTCCTGTCTGGCTCAGACACTTACTGTTGTAATGGGTGATATGTTATATGTGCGCATGCTGGCTGGATTAAATTTTTAATGGCTCCAAGGGCAGTTGTCCTGGCTGTAAAAAAAACCCTGCTGCGATGCTGTGAAAGAGGGTTATCACAAACACATTTCTGTTCTTCTCTCAAAGGATTGTTAAACACCTGCCGCCGCAACAGTTTTTGCAACTTCCTGATGTGGACGCTGCAAATTAGAACTTCAGGGGCAGCAAAGCAGAGGTTGCATGGGATAGATGGCGCGATAAGAGGGCAATCAGTATTCAAGGGCTGATGTTATGAAGTGGGAGATCACTTAAAGCCTGACGTGAGTTATGTGCGCTGATTGTCACCCAACATTATGCACACTGTTTGAGGCTAAATAACCCAGTGTGTGGATCATAAACTGTTCCTCTTGCATGCCACCTTGAAGCGAGGGAGGCACCCCCTTCATAAACAACTCTGTCATTTTAAGTAAGCATTGCCCTGCTTACCAGGCACCTTTCGTGCGTGAGCTGCACCTAATTTAGAAGCTTTTAAATCTTTCACAAGTGTTGTTGTTGTGAGAAATGCCTGGTTGCAAATGTCTTTTATTGAATGCTGACTCTGTAGTATTACAGGCTAGCAGATATGCCTGGTGTAATATGTCCCTATAGCTTTATCTTGTAATAGTAAAGTGTATTAATTTTCCCGGACTGGGAGAGTGTGCGGAGGGTTAGAATTGACTCTATTTGGGATTGGAGCGACTTGCCACCGACTCCAAACGCGGTTTTCACGCAAGGACTGCAAAAGATGAAGCGGGGGGGTTAAAAAAAACATGCTTTCACTCGGTAGATTTCCTAAGTAAGCCCAGCGGTTTATCACAATCCATCACATGCAGCGGGATCGCAGTAATTAAAGACTTTTCCAGGGAGTAGCATTCTCGAAATTGGAAAATGAAAGTCCCCTTAGCATGGTCAGTGATAGGGATTCACCTATGCAGTTGTGCTTCATACTAATTTGCTGTATAATAAGAGCACAATTTGAGAGAGAGCTATTCTCAGTCACAGTGGCAGGGCAGTGTGTGTGTTACATCTGTACAGTACAGAAGCAGAATATTACTATAGGAGTTAAATAGAGGTGGTGTGAGTTTATGTGAACTGTCAGGGAAAGTCTTGCATAGCTGCGCAGTATACACGACAATATGTAATTTGATTTGCACGTGGGAGAATTCCTATCTCAAACCTCTTTGTGATTGGCTTGTGGACAGTTATAATAAACCACTAAAAAAAGACTGTTACATAAATGTGTTGCAACAGTTATAACTCCAAGCAAAGTTTCTTTGACAAAAATGCTGCCCACAGCCTGGTAGAAACTCCACCGAATTCACGGAGATTAACCGCTTAATCGTACATGGTCTGAAAAGTATGCATCTCATACACATCTTCCATAGTAACAGACTGGTTTTATTTAGCCATCTGGTCCATAGGTACGGCATCGGGAGCAAACCATTTCTAGAATATCTACAACTAAAATGATCCAGTCAAACTAAATGGAACATTGCACGCATTGACCTGTAACCCCTTCCCTAAATGTCATAGCTAATAAATATCTCCTCTGAGAAAAAAAACCTCTCTCCGAAATATATAGAATATTATTACACAATCCGAGAAATCCATATCCATACATCTCTAAAATCTATATGCAAAAAACAATCCAGAGAGAAAATGCCCATACAACTCATACAATATGAGATACTCCACAGATCTCACTAAACAAGCTAGAGTTAGCTGTGTAAGCTAATTGTCAGTCTTAACAAGGCTACCTGAACTCAAATAAAATGACGTTTCTTATATAATTACACATATCTATGGATAATTAATTTGCATTATACAAACTAACTGTACAAGAAGCCCATGAATAAAACACTACAACCAAGAAATACAAACTAATAACCCATCAATAAAATACATTATAAATATCTAGCTATAAAGTGCAACACTCGCATACAATCAAGCCACAGATATAAAGTGGAATAATTACACATGATCACTAGTTTACTTTGCCTTAAGCATTTCTTGAATTTGTATTCAAAGGTTAGAATATTGGAATAAATAAATAAATGCTCTTCTTCATGTTTACTCAAGAGCATTAATCTATCATCCCTCTATGTGGACAAATACGTTCATATTCCATCTACAAATTGTCCTTTAAAGGCATTTAAAGTCCATCCTAAAATCAAGCATAAAGTGTC